>NC_141001.1:58865798-58870798 GCF_052327205.1 Somniosus microcephalus | reverse complement strand
AGAGAGAGAGCGAGGGAAGGAGAGCGAGCGAGGGAAGGAAGGAGAGCGAGAGCGAAGCGAGGGAAGGAGAGCGAGCGAGGGAAGGAGAGCGAGAGCGAGGGAAGGAGAGCGAGAGCGAGCGAGGGAAAGGAGAGCGAGGGAAGGAGAGCGAGGCGAGGGAAGGAGAGCGAGCGAGGGAATGAGGGCGCGCGAGGAGAGGAGAGCGCGAGGGAAGGAGAGCGAGAGCGACGCGAGGGAAGGAGAGCGAGAGCGAGCGAGGGAAGGAGAGCGAGAGCGAGCGAGGGAAGGAGAGCGCGAGCGAGCGAGGGAAGGAGAGCGAGCGCGAGCGAGGGAAGGAGAGCGAGCGCGAGCGAGGGAAGGAGAGCGAGCGCTGAGCGAGGGAAGGAGAGCGATGCGAGGGAAGGAGAGCGAGCGAGGGAAGGGAGCCGCGAGGGAAGGAGAGCGAGCGAGGGAAGGAGCGCGAGGGAAGGAGAGCGAGCGAGGGAAGGAGCTGCGAGCGAGGGAAGGAGCGCGAGGGAAGGGAGCGCGAGGGGAAGGAGCGCGAGGGAAGGAGTGCGAGCGAGGGAAGGAGCGCGAGGGAAGGAGCGCGAGGGAAGGAGCGCGAGGGAAGGAGCGCGAGCGAGGGAAGGAGCGCGAGCGAGGGAAGGAGCGCGAGCGAGGGAAGGAGCGCGAGCGAGGGAAGGAGCGCGAGGGAAGGAGCGCGAGCGAGGGAAGGAGCGCGAGGGAAGGAGCGCGAGGGAAGGAGCGCGAGGGAAGGAGCGCGAGGGAAGGAGCGCGAGGGAGGAGAGCGCGAGCGAGGGAAGGAGCGCGAGCGAGGAAGGAGAGAGGCGGAGCGCGAGCGAGGGAAGGAGAGAGCGAGCGCGAGCGAGGGAAGGAGAGAGAGCGAGCGCGCGACGAGGGAAGGAGAGAGAGCGAGCGCGAGCCGAGGGAAGGAGAGCGAGCGAGCGCGAGCGAGGGGAAGGAGAGCGCGAGCGAGGGAAGGAGCGCGAGGGAAGGAGCGCGAGGGAAGGAGCGCGAGGGAAGGAGCGCGAGCGAGGAAGGAGAGCGAGCGAGGGAAGGAGAGCGAGAGCGAGCGAGGGAATGAGGCGCGCGAGGGAAGGAGAGCGCGAGCGAGGGAAGGAGAGCGAGAGCGAGCGAGGGAAGGAGCGAGAGCGCGAGCGAGAGCGAGGAGGAAGGAGCGCGAGCGAGGGAAGGAGAGCGAGCGAGGGAAGGAGCGCGAGCGAGGGAAGGAGCGCGAGCGAGGGAAGGAGCGCGAGCGAGGGAAGGAGCGCGAGCGAGGGAAGGAGCGCGCGAGGGGAAGGAGCGCGAGCGAGGGAAGGAGAGAGCGAGCTGCGAGCGAGGGAAGGAGAGAGCGAGCGCGAGCGCGAGGGAAGGAGAGAGCGAGCGCGAGCGAGGAAGGAGAGAGCGCGAGCGCGAGCGAGGGAAGGAGAGCGAGCGAGCGCGAGCGAGGGAAGGAGCGCGAGCGAGCGCGAGCGAGGAAGGAGAGCGAGAGCGCAGCGCGAGCGAGGGAAGGAGAGCGAGCGAGCGCGAGCGAGGGAAGGAGAGCGCGAGCGAGGGAAGGAGCGCGAGGGAAGGAGCGCGAGGGAAGGAGCGCGAGGGAAGGAGGCGCGAGGGAAGGAGCGCGAGGGAAGGAGCGCGAGGGAAGGAGCGCGAGCGAGGGAAGGAGAGAGCGAGCGCGAGCGAGGGAAGGAGAGAGCGAGCGCGAGCGAGGGAAGGAGGGCGAGCGCGAGCGAGGGAAGGAGGGCGAGGAGCGCGAGCGAGGGAAGGAGGGCGAGCGCGAGCGAGGGAAGGAGGGCGAGCGCGAGCGAGGGAAGGAAGGCGAGCGAGGGAAGGAGAGCGAGCGAGGGGAAGGAGAGCGAGCGAGGGAAGGAGAGCGCGCGAGGGCGAGCGAGGGAAGGAGAGCGAGCGAGGGAAGGAGAGCGCAGCGAGGCGAGCGAGGAAGGAGACGCGCAGGGAAGGAGAGCGCGCGAAGGAGAGCGAGCGAGGGGAGGAGGGCGAGAGCGAGGGAAGGAGAGCGAGCGAGGGAAGGAAGGCGAGAGAGAGCGAGGGAAGGAGGGCGGAGGGCGCGAGCGAGCGGGAAGGAAGGAGAGCGAGAGCGAGCCGAGGGGAAGGAGGGCGAGCGAGGGGAAGGAGAGCGCGCGAGAGGAGGGCGAGCGAGGGAAGGAGAGCGCGCGAGGGGCGAGCGAGGGAAGGAGAGCGCAGGAGAGCGAGCGAGGGAAGGAGAGCGCGCGAGGGAAGGAGAGCGTGCGAAGGGCGAGCGAGGGAAGGAGAGCGCGCGAGGGAGGGAAGGAGAGCGCGCGAGGGCGAGCGAGGGGGATGGAGGGCGAGCGAGGGAAGGAGGGCGCTAGCGAGGGAAGGAAGGAGAGCGAGAGCGAGCGAGGGAAGGAGAGCGAGAGCGAGCGAGGGAAGGAGGGCGAGCGAGGGAAGGAGAGCGAGGGAAGGAGAGCGAGGGAAGGAGAGCGCGCGAGGGCGAGCGAGGGAAGGAGAGCGCGCGAGGGCGAGCGAGGGAAGGAGAGCGCGCGAGGAAGGAGAGCGCGCGAGGGCGAGCGAGGGAAGGAGAGCGCGCGAGAGGGAGAGGAGGGCGAGAGCGAGGGAAGGAGAGCGAGCGAGGGAAGGAAGGCGAGAGCGAGGGAAGGAGAGCGAGAGCGAGCGAGGGAAGGAGAGCGAGAGCGAGGGAAGGAGAGCGAGAGCGAGGGAAGGAGAGCGGAGCGAGGGAAGGAGAGCGAGCGAGGGAAGGAGAGCGCGAGGGCGAGCGAGGGAAGGAGAGCGCGAGGGGGAGCGAGGGGAGGAGAGCGCGAGGGGAGGAGAGCGAGCGAGGGAAGGAGAGCGAGCGAGGGGAGGAGAGCGAGCGAGGGAGGAGAGCGAGCGAGGGAAGGAAGGAGAGCGAGCGAGGGGAAGGAAGGAGAGCGAGCGAGAGGGAAGGAGAGCGAGAGCGAGCGAGGGAAGGAGAGCGAGAGCGAGCGAGGAAGGAGAGCGAGCGAGGGAAGGGGAGAGGAGAACGAGCGAGGGAAGGAGAGCGAGAGCGAGCGAGGGAAGGAGAGCGAGAGCGAGCGAGGAAGGAGAGCGAGAGCGAGCGAGGGAAGGAGAGCGAGAGCGAGGGAAGGAGAGCGAGAGCGGAAGGAAGAGAGCGAGAGCGAGGGAAGGAGAGCGCGCGAGGGAAGGAGAGCGAGCGAGGGAAGGAGGAGCGAGAGCGAGCGAGGGAAGGAGAGCGAGCGAGGGAAGGAGGCGAGCGAGGGAATGAGAGCGCGCGAGGGAATGAGGAGCGCGAGCGAGGGAAGGAGATAGCGCGAGCGAGGGAAGGAGAGCGAGAGCGAGCGAGGGAAGGAGAGCGCGAGCGAGGGAAGGAGAGCGCGAGCGAAGGCGAGCGAGGGGAAGGAAGCCGAGCGAGGGAAGGAGAGCGCGATGCGAGCGAGGGAAGGAGAGCGCGAGCGAGCGAGGGAAGGAGAGCGAGAGCGAGCGAGGGAAGGAGAGCGAGCGCGAGCGAGGGAAGGAGAGCGAGCGCGAGCGAGGAGGAGACGCGAGCGAGACGAGCGAGCGAGGGAAGGAGAGCGAGCGCGAGCGAGGGAAGGAGAGCGAGCGCGAGCGAGGGAAGGAGAGCGAGCGCGACCGAGGGAAGGAGGAGCGCGAACGAGGGAAGGAGAGCGAGCGCGAGCGAGGGAAGGAGCGCGAGGGAAGGAGCGCGAGGGAAGGAGCGCGAGCGAGGGAAGGAGAGAGGAGGGAGAGCGATGCGAGCGAGCGAGGAGAGGAGAGAGCGAGCGCGAGCGAGGGAAGGAGAGCGAGCGCGAGCGAGGGAAGGAGAGCGAGCGCGAGCGAGGGAAGGAGAGCGCGAGCGAGGGAAGGAGCGCGAGCGAGGGAAGGAGCGCGAGGGAAGGAGCGCGAGGGAAGGAGCGCGAGGGAAGGAGCGCGAGGGAAGGAGCGCGAGAGCGAGGGAAGGAGAGAGCGAGCGCGAGCGAGGGAAGGAGAGCGAGCGCGAGCGAGGGAAGGAGAGCGAGCGCGAGCGCGAGGGAAGGAGAGCGAGCGCGAGCGAGGGAAGGAGAGCAGAGCGTGAGGCGATGGAAGGAGCGCGCGAGGGAAGGAGCGCGAGGGAAGGAGCGCGAGGGAAGGAGCGCGAGGGAAGGAGCGCGAGCGAGGGAAGGAGCGCGAGCGAGGAGGAGAAGGGAGCGCGAGCGCGAGCGAGGGGAAGGAGAGAGCGAGCGCGAGCGAGGGAAGGAGAGAGCGAGCGCGAGCGAGGGAAGGAGAGAGCGAGGGAGAGAGGGGGAAGGAGAGAGAGAGGGAAGGAGAGAGGGAGAGAGAGAGAGAGGGAAGGAGAGAGGGAGAGAGAGAGCGGGAAGGAGAGAGAGGGAAGGGGACAGAGACAGAGAGATAGGGGAAGGGGAGAGAGAGAGGGAAGGAGAGAGAGAGAGGGAAGGAGAGAGGGAAGGAGAGAGGGAAGGAGAGAGGGAAGGAGAGAGAGGAGAGAGGGAGAGGAGAGAGAGAGCGGGAAGGAGAGAGAGAGGGAAGGAGAGAGGGAGAGAGGGAGAGAGAGAGTGAGATAGGGGGAAGGGAGAGGGGGAAGGGTGAGAGAGGGAAGGGGAAGGGAGAGAGAGAGAGAGAGGGAAGGAGAGAGAGAGAGGGAAGGAGAGTGGAAGGAGAGAGAGAGAGAGGGAAGGGAGAGAGAGAGAGAGAGAGAGAGAGGGAAGGAGAGAGAGAAGAGGGAAGGAGAGAGAGAGAGAGAGAGAGGGAAGGAGAGAGAGAGAGAGGAGAGAGGGTAGGAGAGAGAGGGAAGGAGAGAGGGAGAGAGAGAGAGGGAAGGAGAGAGGGAGAGAGGGAAGGAGAGAGGGAGAGAGAGAGCGGGAAGGAGAGAGAGGGAAGGGGAGAGAGACAGAGAGATAGGGGGAAGGGGAGAGAGAGAGGGAAGGAGAGGAGAGAGAGGGAAGGATGAGAGGGAAGGAGAGAGAGGGAAGGAGAGAGAGGGGAGAGGGAGAGAGAGAGCAGGGAAGGGAGAGAGAGAGGGAAGGAGG